>NC_059426.1:22411916-22432368 GCF_021028975.2 Sphaerodactylus townsendi | reverse complement strand
GAGAGAGAGAGAGAGAGAGAGGGAAAAGAATTTGGGAGGTATAGCCATAAAGAAGGAACGGAGGGCCTGCGGCATTAAGGAGTTGGTCCAAAAGGGACAAGAAAGAACCCAGGCCGAGTTTAAACCCAACGTGTCCTTAGGCTCAGGAATCAGGAAATGGGTTTTTGTCCAGGAAGGACTGGAACGGAAGCCCAAGTCAGAGCGCAGTGCTCTGAATGAGTAGAGTTGTGCTCAGTTTTGTAAGGCAGAAATGGGGAGTCTGTGGATCTAAGAATGGAGGTTCCCGGTCTCTGCCTGAATCTACCCCACTGGCTTGTGTCTTGTATAACTGGGACAGGCTGGGGCCTTAAGCCCCCTGTATCAGGGGAAAGAAGTTTGAGTCTTGGTGCAGGGGAGAATGGAGTCGAGTATAATTTGTCGGCTGGTTCTTGGGTGGCAACAGGTTCACTTTGGTTGGCCCATCCTCCAGAATCTTTATCAGGCTTTGAGGAGTACCGGATTGAAGAAAGCAGGCCAAAACATTAGATAGAACTTTTATGGGAAATATATAGAAATCACAAAATTATTCCTGCATTCAGGGAACTAAGATTATGCTAGTGGTGGAACCAGGAGTCCTGGAGAGTCTATAGTTTCAGGAGCCACCCCCTTGGATGTTCTGCCCCCTCCCCCAGACAATTTGCTGGATTTTCCTGTCCCCCAAGGCATGGCCTCAGCCCTCTCGGGCCAGCCATAGTAGCGAGGGGATTCATTAGTTTCTGGTCAGCCGTCTGCCCCTCCTCCAGCGAGGAGATGGACCCCCCTTCCCAGTCCCACCAGCCGATGTGCACCCTAGTACTTCCTCACCTTCCCCCCAGAGGAGGCCTACACCTCCTCCCCCAGCTAGGGAAGGAACCATCGAAAGCTCTCCTCCTTTGACCCCAGAGAAAGCACACTTAACTCAGCTGCTAGAGGATGTGGCCTCACGGGTAAAGAACATGCAGTCTGCCCTTCGGGAGTTCCCCAAGCTGTTGCAAGCATTGTCCCCACAGTTGAGTGCTTCCCCCTCGATGGAACTGCCAGTAGGAGACCCGATCTCTCCTGTCCACCCTGTCTACCAGCTCGGAGAATGGCGGCCACTGCCCGTCTAGGGTGCCACGCCCCTCCCAACCGCCTTCCAGGTCAGGAATTGAAGGCCCAATGCCCAGAAGTAGTGCTCGGGCGGGCATGTATCCCATCCAAGCACTCAAATGGGGATGGCCCCAAACGGCGAACCCCGCTCCCTGTAATGCGTTCCGCGTCGCTTTTACTGCCCTCTAGATTTGTATAACTGGAAAGAGAGGTCCCTTCCGGTGATACAAGCTGATCGCTGGCTAGTGACCCAGCTGAGTGCTGGAGCTCCATCTTCATGCTACTCACTTGCCCACTTATGCTGATATCCAGCAATTGCTGAGACTTCCTTCTGACTGGGGAGGAAAGGGCCCTAGTTATGCAAGCAGCAAAGATAGAAGCCACCCAGTATGTAGAGATGCCGATCACTCAGGAAGGGTAAACCCCGCCACGCTTTGGTCCAGGTGCTTCCCGGCGCAGAACCAGGGTGGAATGTTAACTTGGATGGCCATGACCTGGTGATGGGGAGCTGGGGAATTATCAGGGCGCTGTCATAATTTCGGGGCTTCAGAAATGGTCCCGCGCGGCCATGATCTTTCGAAGCTCCCCACCAGCTAGTTCAGAAATCAAGGGATGAGTCACTTTTTATGGTAACGCATCCGTTCTTTGCCGCAAATGGACACGGGTAGGACTTTTCTCACAGATCCGGTCTACTGCCCCGCATTACAATAGTGTGTTTATGTGGAGGAGCACCCTGTGGATATCAGGAAGAAGTTGGAACAGGATCCCTGACAATGCCCTTAAGGACCCAGCAGATGCCTTCAAGACTGCCAATAATGTGTACTTTGAGAGGGAGGGAGGCTGCTGGTGGGATGCAAGGGAGAAGGCAAAAGAGAACCGGGCCAATCGGGCACAATTCCAGTGGGAGCCTTGCAGGCAGCTGTGAGGCACTAATCGGGACCCTGGGCTCGAAGGGTTTCACATTATGCCAGGGAATGTACCCAAGACCGCCCCACGTTCCGATGGCACCAGCCCTAGACATCAGATTCAAGTAAAATCTCTGCAGGAGGTTGTGGTAGGAGCACCGGGAGAGCCACTGCTAGGTGGGAATCGGGATTTTGGCAGGAGCCTGGGTTACCAGGGACTCCTCCCGCAGTCCACCACCAGCCCCGCTGCAGAATGCCCCTTTAGATCAGGGACCAATGTGAAGCATATTGCTGCACCAGCGCTGACCTCATTGGCAAGAAATACCAGTGCTGCTAGGTTGGCATCGGAGGGATCGCTAAGCCCCCGCAGCATGAGGAAACGGCTGCCAGCAGGCTTCTGCCCTGGTTCTGCCACTAGGCCTCAATCTCCCTACTTTGAATCCCAGCTGCAGGTACTCCCCTAAACCCTGCTGGGATAGCTGGGAGCCCCTCTTCAGGCGTGAGTCTCCCCGTTTTGGATTGGGCACTCGGACCTGGAGACAGGAGCGGCAGGCAGGCTCTGGGATCTTTGGGCTTGAACAATCCGCCAGTTCTCCTCTTGCCGGGTTGAGAGGACTCCCACACGTTTGGACTGCTCCCCTACTAAAACCCAGCAACGGATGAGTAGTTTGGGGTCTTGCCGCTTGGCACAGCTTTTCACCCAGCCCGCTGCTGGCCATGTGCCCACCTAGCCCGCCTCGGGCCCCTGTCCTAACTCCTAGTGCCTCCCCTGCAGTGGGTTGCTGGGGTCCTCCAGCTTCCACCCTGGTCTCGAGGAGGCTGCCCAGGCCTTTAGTGCGCCTCTCGCGGTGCATCCAGGTGCATCCCCGCCGGCTCCTGGAACTCCCTCCTGTGGCTGATGCTCCTTCATCACGGGCTGCCCAGCCCTCCCCTGGTGCCTTGGAACCTTACATTCTGGCATAGTTCATGTCTCCCCTGCACCCGTTTTTTTTTGGTTCCCCAGGATGCCCATCTCACTCCTAGTAGAATCGGCCATGGACTCGGTGCCTGTGTCGGAGTCGGTGGTGGGGGCCTCTGCTGCCCATGAGATGGAGGAGGATTGCCCTGTGATGGCCCTGGTCACCTCGCTCCCCCTATCTCCCTCCGACCCGGTGATTTCTGTCTTGGTGGGGGGGCCTCCCTCTATCCCAGCACATGCTGGGTTTGATACGGGGACCTCCTATTCTGTTCTGAATTCCCTAACGTCCCGACTTCCCCATGCACGGGTGAGCGAGGTGCGCCGTGGGTGGGGGCAAGTGGCAAGATGCAGCTTGTTCCCTCACTTGGCTCCGCCACCCCTCAGCCTCCGGCTGCTCCTCTGTGGCAGTCGAGCATTCCTTCCTTAACATGGAGGATTAAGTCTGCAGATCTCGCCATTGGGCCGCCGCCTGCTTCCTAGAAATTCTTCCAAACGCCTCCGTTTCGTTTTCGGATTCTGGCTGCTCCATTGGTTCTGGATTCCGGAGATGGAGGGGGAGTTGGCTTTTGTTGGTCCTGTTTTGGCTGCTCCCCTGTTCTGGAGTCCGTCCTGCAGGCTGTGGATCCGCTTGTACTCGAACTACCAAAATATTATGTCATGCTCTCCCCGTGCCCCCTGTCCATGTTTGCTTGAAACCAGATGCCTACCCAGTGCTGCAAAAGTAATGTTCCCTGCCTCAAAAGGTGCAGCCATGGCTTGTGGCTTACCACCGATCACCTTTATGCGTTAAATTTTAATGGAGTGTTCCTCCCCTTTTCGCACCCATCACTTTGGAGTTAGAGGGGCCACTCTTGCACTCCTTGCATGATCGATGCAGGTCGGGTTGTGGCCTCTGAGCATGTGTGGAATTCCTTTCAGCCCGTTTTGGCTTCGGTCCCGTCCGTCCCGCTGCCTCTGGATGGCCCTTCTGTTCCCCTACAATACAGCTGCGAGGTGATCTCCATCTCCATGCTTAGGACCACAGGGGCTCCCTCCTCTGTCCTTTGTTCCCGAGTCCCATTTTTGGCTACGGAGTGCACGGCAGGAGTGATGGCCACTGGTGGAAGTATTCCATTGGTTCCACGTTTTGTCTCCACCCCTGTCTCGGTCAGCCACCGCGTGGCCTCCTTTGAGTTCTCCCTCTTTGCTATGGTGGATTGCTCAGTCTCCACCTTTTGGGTTGTAATTCTTCTGACTTGAATACCCCCCGCCTCCGCTCTCTGTATGAGTCGATTCCCTACTAAGCAGGACCTGGAAATGGAAGGTGTTTTTATAAGCGTTACCTGTCTTTCCCGCTTCTGCAGTCACTTAGAATCCTGCATCGGAGTACTCCAGGTGGTGGAATTCCGCATCATGTGGGATGTTGCCGCTGTTATTCGGGCCCCTACTGTTCCCCTTATGGAGGCACACTCGAGCCCTAATGTTCTGCCAGCCCGGCGGCGGCCCTTCTTTTTCTCCTTCACGGTTTGGGTCGGCTTCCAGCTCTCCATGGACCGGTGTGTGCCTGTGAGTGGTCTTGCTGCCTGCCTCTTTTCTGTCTCCTCTGCGCCCTTTCACTTCATTGCTCCCTTTATGTTCTTCGGGTTTTTGGATGTTTTGCGACAGCACGTGGGTTCAAAGCTTGTTTGCGACTTTAGGGTTGTCTCTGAGATACCGCCTTCCACCGAGGGGGGGGTGAGAGAGTCCCGACCACATTTAAAATCGGATGCAATTATCTCTCACCCGATCCAACCAGTCAGTCAATCCAGTCAATTCAAACACTTTTTCCTGCTTGTTACATGCACGAACCTGGGGTCCACCAAGAGGTAATTTCGGCTGCTGGGTATGTTGGAGTTTCCCTAGTGCGGCTGTTAGAAGCAGTAATTACGGCCGTGCCCAGAGCATGTATGCAGGTTGCAGAGTTTTAGTTTCAGAACCTCAGTTAATCCTTTAAACAAGGGACCAGTGCGCATGCCCCTCCGAGCAGAAGCGTTTAGAGGCCCCAGGGCTAAAACATGTTTGGATTTTTCCAAGCCCGGTACCCCAGCCTCCAGCTCCAGGAATAGAAACCCTCCTTTTTCAGGCGCATTTAGGCTGAACAAATCTGAACGGAGTTCTACAAATCCACAATGCACTAGGAGTATTGGCACTGCTGCCACTGAAAGCCGCCTGTTGGGAACGAGAGGTCTGTTTCAGGGTGCCATTAGGAACAAAGGGGGGACAGAGCCCATTCATATGTTACTTCTTTTGCTTGGGTGCATGTTTTTGTTCGTGACATTTGGAAGGCGCACGCCAGTGCTAGACCCATTCTGCCATCCAGGTGATCAGGTGTCCTCTTCACATTTTTGGCCAGCATATTTTGGTCCTGTTTTGTGTGCCCTATTTTTCAGTGCCCTGTGTTTCAAACCAAACTCTCCTAGTAGTGAAAGCATTGCTTGTAAGCGGAGGGCATTCTCACATGTGGCTCCATCTGCTCCGAGACCCCTTCACAATATGGCAAGCACAACTGCAATGTACCCTAAACATTTCTCTCTCTATTATTATAAGATGCCTCTACACCTCCTCCCCTTGCCAGAGTGTAAATTGTATGTTTCTGCTTAAGGTTGATTTATTGAATGTCTAGTGTTTCCCCACGCAGAGATCGTTTAACAAGTTACATGGGAGGTGCCCAGGCGCTTTACATTCCTTGCAAATTGTAAATCTTTGGCGGCCCAGTTTACTGGAATCTGATCTAGGGTTCTGACAGTATTTGACCCGGAAGACTGCCTTAAAGATATGGGGAAAATCGAGACCTGTGCTAACTCTCTGGTACGTGTGAAGCCCCGCTACTGTGGTCTCCCGTTTTGCATTGAGACGTTCCAAAAGGGTTGCGGCTGAGGATCAGTGCTGTTTGCTTTTGGTGATGAGAAGCCTGGTGAAAGATGCCATTGATTAACTCCACTGCCAAGCTGTGAAGCGTGATGCCATGATCCCCACCACTCCTGTCTGAGGACAGCCGCCCAGTCTCCGGAAGTAACAAAGGGGGGAGTTGCCTCCACTGACATCTGGACCTGCATCCATCATTCTGCTTTCAGCCGCCCAGTAGCCCCCGAGTCTGTGCCTTCGCGGGGTGCCGAGGATCCTACCAAGCACCAACTCAGGGCTGAACCTTGGCCACAAACTGTCTTCTGCGTTAGACCTGGCTGTGTCCCGAAATGGACACTCGTTTCCACTGCTGACCCTCGTGTCAAGATCCTTTCCTGGTGCCCGGCGTTTCTGTCTCCCGTTCCACCAAATCCCCAATTGGCCTGGACTTTGCTGCCTGCCTTAACTCAGCTCTCCGGTTCCCTCCAGTTGCTGGGAAGAATCTTAATGCCTCCGCCTACTAAATTGAAACCTGCCCCCATTGTTGATATTTTGAAAAGTGCCTGGACTACCCCTGTGTTTCTTTGATCGCCTAGTTTATGTGTGTAGTTTCCCTGTTTCCGTGTTGTTTTTAATTGTGTATCTCGAATGTATGCTGTGTGTCCCGCAGAAGGCCCCCAATATGCCCCGCTATCTGCGCAGGGCCTCTTATGCTCCTCGCATCTCTGGATTACCCGGTGCTTCCAGGGCCCCCTCCCCCGTATTCTCAGGTTGTGCAATTGTCTGGGCATCCATGCCATGATTGCCATGGCATGAAAGCCCAGAGTGTGTTCGATAGCGAAGCCAGGAGAGAATCCTGCTCCTGGACTATGTCTGAGCTAAAACGATTGGAAGGTTTATTCTGTTTTTGTATTAGCTAGGTAGAAACTGATTGTATTAGGTAGAAATAGGATTTGTAAGTTTCCTAATTTCTAGTACTTGTGACCCGTGTCCTGGAACCTCCTTGGCCCATGAGAGAGCCATCTCCGCTCCACCCGGACCCATCCCATTCACGTGTAAAGTTTCCTGATACACGCGGACAAAGGGAAACCTCAGTCGAAGCGCCTTGCCCTGCCTAATCTCGTCAGCAGGCAGATAAGGGAACTCACGTCATCACTCTCTGCTTCCTGACCCCGGACACCTGGGGAAAACCTTTGTGTTTCCCCCGTCAGTGGATACGTCATCGCCTCGCCCTGCTCTGGCGCGAAACTCGAGAAGGGGATGCCTATCGGACCCTGATTGGTTCTTACATGTTACAGATGTATGATTGGCTACTTTGGATTTTGTTAATGAATGGTGGTGGGCTGTCTTGAGTTCTCCCGGGCTCCCGGCGGGAGGAAATGTATTTAAGATGTTGTAAGGCTGCTAGGCAGCGCAGTGTTTGTGCGGAAGGGAGGTGCTGACACTTAGGTCAGCATCTCAATAAATCTCTTTTATTTATCCAAGCCTTGTCGGGTCTTGCTTGGGTTCCTGGGCGCTGCCGAGAGCGGGATACCTCTGGAACGGAAAGTGTTATCCTGAGCAGCGCGGTAACAATATGTTCATCCAGCCTCTATTTAAAAAACCTCCAAAGAAGGAGATTCCACCACTCTCCGAGGAAGTGAATTCCACTGTCGACCAGCCCTGACAGAAAGAAAGCTGAGCCCCGCCTTTCTGCTAAAACCATCAGCAAGGCCAAGGACAGATCTAAAGAAAATGGCTCCCAGGGCAATTGGTGAAATTGCACTCCCCTCCACCCTCCATAATCTGACCCTTTGAAAGATGGTGAGGGCTGAGAGAATGACTGTGTGTGTGTGTTAATTTTTTGTATTAGTTGAGTCTTCCAGCCAGGTCTGACTGCCTTCAGTGGCTGCCCGCACTGGTGTGAAACCTGAAGGGGGTGGTTCCCTTCCACTGGCCAGCAGAGTCAGACCCCAAATTCATCTAGTCCAGCATTCTGTCTAGGAAGCCCATGAGCAGGGAGACTAGCTGTGTGAAGGCAGGCAGGCAGGCAGGGGGGAGGGAGGGATGAGGGGAGGGAGGCGGGGAAGGCTGGTGGGCAGGCAGGCGGGGAGGGAGGGAGGGAGGAATGGAAGGCAGGCAGGCAGGCAGGCAGGCAGTAAGGTCACATTGTGGGAGGAATGGCAGAATGAAAGCCCCACCTGTACAACCCTTGAAGCCCTGGTAGATGGCAGAGGCCAGTGCAGGCAGGTAAAAAGGGGACTGCAGAGGTCTCAAGACAGCAGAATCCCCCCCCCCAAGGATGATGGCAGGAATGGAAAGCGCAAGACCAGAGAGGGGGGCAGGGAGAGAAAGTTTGGCGCTTCTCCCCACACCCCCTGGCACACTGCAGGGGGCAGTGGTGGGATTCAAATAATTTAACAACTGGTCGTTTACAAGCACTGTTTTTAACAACCGGCTCTGCCAAAGTGGTGCGAACCTGCTGAATCACACCACTGCCTGGGGGCTTCCCAGGTCCAGTATGGCTGTTTACCCAAGGGTGTGTGTGGGGGTGTGTGCAACTGTTATATTGGATATGGGATCTTGGAGTCTCCACTTCCTGGCAAACTGCGAGGCTCTCCCGTTTACTTCAAACATTTTTGGGAATCGTTGTAGCCAGGAACGGCCTGCTTAATAATTCAGCAAAGGGGGAAGGTCTTTCATGGGACCAGTGGTATCCCCTCCCTCTGACGGCCTGGGGCTCGGGACTGTCAGGACACCTTGCCAGGCCGGGGGGGGGGGGAGGGGCTGCACTGACCTCACTCACCTCAGCAGGCAGGAGGCAGGTAAATAAGGGGGGGATAAAGGGCTTCTGATCTCCTGCCAGAAGCATATTTTGGGGGGGGGGGATGGACATAGGGAAGCCGTTTGAGGGCAAGGAAAGAGGAGGGGGTAGGCTGGAGGAAACGGCTTGTGGGAGAGCAGGAAGCGGGTGTCAATCCACACCCAGGGCAGGGGTGACTCCTGGCAGCGCAGGCTGTCAGGAGAAGCACTGCAGGAACCCAGGAAGGCCTCCACAGGTCTGACAAGCCAGCAGGCACCGGTCCTGCACAGCTGCAGGGAGGAGGGGATAGGAGACCCTAAAGGACTCTAGCAGAAGAGCCAGGAGACTGAGCTGGGGGAGGATCCAGGATTGGAGGAAGAGTATAAAGATGTTGAGGACCTGGATGGCGAGGCAGGATTGACCCGCTTAGCCTTGGACCAGCACAGGGCCTGTCAGTTGTGGGAAAGCCTTCCAGGAGCCAACCTCGAGAAGTCCCATCTGAGGACAGAGGAAGGGCATCTCCACCCCCAGGGAATGGGGTTGCCAGCAGCACCAGGGAGCCGGGCCTTGACAAAGAGATTGCAAAAAGCTCCAAAAGGATCCCTTCAAACTGAGGAATGGACATTAATATGACAAATGAGATTCAACTCAAGGAATGAGTAGAGGGGCAAAAAGAATCTCCATTTCAAATATGCACTGACGACAACAAACCAAAAGAGGGATCTTGGGTGGGGTGTTAGTGGATAGTTGGACTAAAATATCCACCCAGGGTGCAGCTGTTGTGAAAAAGGCAAACTCCACGCTGGTCAAAATTGGAATTGGAATACAGAATCATAGGCGTAGTAAGGGGGACCTCGACGGTGCTGAAGCACCCAGCCCAGCATTGTCACATGGGGGCATATTCTGTCAGCAGCCTCCCCACCCAATGCAAGTCACTGGATCAGGGCATATTGCAGACAGAATAGGAAAGAGCCTTTGCTGCCCAACCGCTTCAGGGAGACAGCTGCATGGGGTCCAGATGTCCAGAGCCCTTGATGGCGGCAGGGATGGCTGGTTATGAGGCTCCCAGAGGTGCCCACCCCAAGTGCTCCGCTCTCTCTGTGTTCTGTGCTTACATGTGGCCTCCAGCAAGGGGGACACCAGCCCCAAGGTGGGCAAGGGCAGCAATGCAACGGGGAGGGGTGCCCCGCAGTCCCTGGGAGGCACCCATAAAGCGGGCCTCCCCTGCTTAGCCAGGGTGAGTGTCCCCCTTCACAGCTTCTTTCTAGATGGAGGAAACCAGTTAGAGGTTCCTTCCTCTTCCAGGTGAGGTGGCTTAAGTCAGAGGGGAGGGGCCGGGGACTCTCGAAAACGGAAAAAGGAAAGGCGTTTTGTAGGGGTGTGCAGTGTTGCTCGCCCCTTCCTGCAGAGACCCTCTATGTCTTTTTTTCTGTCTTTTTTATTCCATCCTTCCCAAACTCTTTCTTTCTGCCTGTCTGCCTTACTTCCCACAGTATATTCGTTCTTTCTGGAAGTGCATGGTTAGATACCCACTACCTGTGAGAGCTGTGGTTCATTTTCAGGTGCCAGCCCACAATTTAAGACACCCAGGTCTAATGATACCTTGCAATTTATTGAATTTAATAACTTCAGATTATTCGCTTCCCTCTGAATTCCCTCCAAATTATGTTGTACCACTGACGGGTCAGTTTGTTACTTTATGCTCTGTGTATACCCCAGTCAGGCAGCTGTGTCATACCTCAATGATCAGATGTGTGTTTCACCAGATGTACATGCACCAAAATGTGCGCACAACAAAAATGTCAGTTACCCTAAGAACTTGGTTATGAGGCAGTTTCTCCATGCTCTGTCACAATCACAACAGAAAACAAAAGCAAACAAAGAACCTTAAAAATACATGGACACGGCGGGTGGGCAATATGCTGAAGCAGCCCATTTGTCTACCAAGGTCAGCATCTTCTCATTTACAATGACACTCCAGGGTTTTAGTTTGAGGTCTGTCTCAATAGGAGATTCCAAGGATTGAACATGGCACATCCTGCATGCAAGGAAGTGCTCTAGCACAGAGCCATGACTCTCCTCACCTTTATATTGTGTCATTTTTGAAACATCAGATCTAAATCAAACACTAAGTGGCTTTTTGCTTGGACCGTTTCCACTCCAGAAAATCCTGTACTTGCACCATTTACAGCACAAGAGCAGCTAAATTGACAAGCAGAAAGTTTTGGGCCAGATTACTAAATCTATTTCCATATTCTGAGCACTCAAAAGGTTTCTCCCCGTGTGGATCGTTCAATACTGTTGGAAAGCATCCCTCTGACTGAATCTCTTTCCACATTCCAAGAATACATAAGGGTTCTCCCCTGTGGTCTTTGGTGTTATTGAAGAGCACCACTCTGAGTTTCCTTTCATTCTCAGGTCACTCAAAAAGCTCTTTCTTTGAGTTCTTTGATGCTGTTGAAGATTGCTACTCTGACTGAATCTCTTTCCATTATGAATCTCATTGCCCATTAACTGGAAATGATCTTGTTTTGGATTGATGAAATACTCTTGAAGGAGATATATCACTGTTCACAGGCTATGGAACTATGGGAGATGTATATAAAAGTCCTGGTGACCTCCTGCTTCTGTAATGGAATGTTCTCTGCCCATGGCAGGCAAATGGGCTCTCTCAAATCTATCCCAAAGATATGCCCATTCTACTTATAAGGGGTGCTCTTCAAAAAAACACACGAGAAGACAGGGGATGAAATTGGGGTGCCTCAACTGAGGGGGAAAAAAGGGTTTTTCCAGTGTCTGGGTTCACTGTGCACTCGAAAAGGTTTTTCCTGTGTCTGGGTTCTTAGGCCAGATTGCTAGATTGTAGGGCCAGATTGCTAGACTGACTAAATCTTTTTCCATAATTTTTTAGTTTTATTTTTAAACAGTGCAATACAATTTATAATCTATCTATCTATATATATATATAAAGCTAACAGTGACTTTGTTAGTCACGCCCTAACGCCGAAACGGCTGGACGGATCTCCCCCAAATTTTCACATGACATTCCTCCCTTGCGGGCAGGTAATCGGACCTTCAAATCGCCGAAAGTCCATACCTGAGCCAGGTAAAACGTCTTTTTCCTGGCGCACCAGGCCATCAAGCCGGCTGTATTTAACTGTCACTCTTAGAATGTTCGTGCAGCATGTCTGTGGCCTGAGGGGTTGGTATACCCTTAGAATGTTCGCGCAGATGGGCAGAGATGAGCAGTGAAAATAGTAAATAGGTAATACTGTTAGGTAGTACGAGTGGAAGTGAAACACATACACACTTTGCCGTGTGAGACGTCGTCAGGTGGGGTCCCCCCCTCACACGCAGGTAACTTTCACTCTCTGTGCCTCACCCACTGCTACCACACAACACACATACTCTCATACACATCCAGCTCATCCTCACACACCTCACTCTGCCCTCCCTCACATCCAACCACCACTTACCCACGTCCTCATCCATATTTGCCACAGCTCTCTTTTGCTAAAAGCGAGCTGGAGTTTGCCTTTTTCTTCTAAGAAAACTGTGGGGTGGGGGCGAACCAACACTACCGGCTCCGCTTCTTTTGCATATGGCCCTTTAAGAACCCAGGGAGCTGGCCTTGATCTGAGCGCTTCACCACCCTGCCTCTGCTGCCTGACTGGGATAGCCTGCTTGCCCCAGTTCTGCCTTACCCAAGCCAGGACTATGTCTGCCTTAACCAAGCCAGGACTGTGTGCGTCAACCTAATGGACAGCGGGATTCGCACTCTGGACAGTTCCATTGTGGAATGGAAAGGGTTACCTTATACTAAAAAAACAAGACATCACCATATAACAACCTGAATTGAAAAGGAAAAGAGGGATTCCATTTGACCACCCCAAAAGGCTATGCTGCGGATCATTGGACCTGCATGGACATCTGTGTGGGTTGCGGACTGTGATGAGAAGGACAATTGCCACAGCAAAGCGTGGCCGGGACCCGCTAGTAACATTATAAGAAAACAGAAACTTGTTACAATTCAATACATAACCATTTCTTATATGTATCTATAAATGTTTGTACGAAAAATGAGAAAACGTGAAAAGTTATAATTTCTGACTCAACAGTGAAAAAACAAAATTTTTAACAAAAAAGAGAAAAAGAAAAAAGGAAGAGAAAATAATCTATAAAAATTTTACACTACAAATAAAGTGACATAAAGTAAAATACTTCCTTTTTTCTAATTTTCTCCCTCTGACTGAATCTCTTTCCACATTCCAAGCATATATAAGGGTTCTCCCCTTTGTTCTTTAATGTTGTTGAAGAGCACCACTCTGAGTTTCCTTTCACTCTCAGATCATTCAACAAGTCTCTCCTTTGTGTGAGTTCTCTGATGCCGTTGAAGAGTGCCACGTCGACTGAATCTCTTTCCACACACTGAACATTCATAAGGTCTCTCTTTTGTGTGAGTTCTTTGATGCCGTTGAAGATTGCTACTTCGACTGAATCTCTTTCCACACTCAAAACATTCAAAAGGTCTCTCCTTTGTGTGAGTTCTTTGATGCCATTGAAGACTGCTACTATGACTGAATTTCTTTCCACACTCAAAACATTCAAAAGGTCTCTCCTTTGTGTGAGTTCTTTGATGCCGTTGAAGAGTGCTACTCTCACTGAATCTCTTCCCACACTCGAAACATTCAAAAGGTCTCTCATTTGTGTGAGTTCTTTGGTGCTGTTGAAGATTGCCACTCTGACTGAATCTCTTTCCACACTCTGAGCACTGAAAAGGTTTCTCATTTGTGTGAGTTTTTTTATGCCGTTGAAGATTGCCACTTCGACTGAATCTCTTTCCACACTCTGAGCATTCAAAAGGTCTCTCATTTGTGTGAGTTCTTTGGTGCTGTTGAAGAGTGCCATTCTGACTGAATCTCTTTCCACACTCGAAACATTCAAAAGGTCTCTCCTTTGTGTGAGTTCTTTGATGCTGTTGAAGAGTGCTATTATGATTGAATCTTTTTCCACACTCGAAACATTCAAAAGGTCTCTCATTTGTGTGAGTTCTTTGATGCTGTTGAAAACTGTCACTCCGATGGAATCTCTTTTCCCACTCTGAGCACTGAAAAGGTCTTTCCTTTCTGTGAGTTCTCAGGTGCCACTGTAGAGTGCTACTCTGACTGAATCTCTTTCCACATTCTATGCATTCAAAAGGTTTCTCTCCTGTGTGGGTTCTTTGGTGCACAAGGAGCTTTGATCTGCAGCTGAAGACCTTTCCACATTGAAAGCATTTTTGTGCTCTTGTTATACTGTGTTTTGGAATATGTACATTACCCTTTCTTCTACCAAAAAAGGTCATTTTCCTCCCTAAACAAAGTAATGCCTTCTTTCCAAAATGAGTCCTTTGATGTTGAAAAAAATCTGGCTTTTGTGAAAAGCTCTTGCCACAGTCTGAGGAACTAGAAGGTTTCTCTCCCTGATGTGTTATTTGATGCCTCAGGAGCTTTGCTCTGCGAAGGAAAGTCATGCCACACTCCAAACATTGATGGATCTTCTTTCCACTGTGTATTTGCAAATGGATTGCATACTGGCTGTGATCTGAGAAGTTCATTCTACATTCCAAGCACTTATATGTTTCCTCTAGTGTGTGGATTACTTCATGGCATTCCTGACCTTGCCTGAAAATGGATTCATCCCTCTTCTCAGCCATGTGACGTTCTGTCTGTTTTTCTGGTTTGCTTTGATTCCTGAAGTTTCCTTTCAAATCTCCATTCTTCACTTTCTCTGGCAATAGCTCATTGCCCTCAGTCAACTGCTCATCTCTTGCTGGAATAAAAAGAGGGATCCTGTTAGCACCCACATAAGGAAATCTGATCTTTTCTTAGACAAAACACTGCAGTGTTTTTTTTGCTGCTGTACATTAAAGCGTACATTAATATACAATTTAAAAAGACATGAAAACCCGCTGTATCAAAACGTTTTGGTTTGCAAAGTAATGATTTATATGCTTTCTCACCTGAGTGAATTCTTACATGTGAAGGGCTGATTTCTGACTGAAGGTCTTTGCACACTTTATGCAATCGTACAGTTTCTCTCCAGATGGAATTTGCCTCTCGTAAATAAGACTTATGTTCTTACTGAAGGTCTTCCTAAAGGTCACATTTTCATTTTGTCTGGAGAGGTTTCCCTGGTTAGCATGGGTGCTTTCATTCTTTTTTGTTGCGGTTGATCTCATTCTCGCACTAGTGGTGAACCTATGGCACTCCAGATGTTCATGGACGACAATCCCATCAGCCCCTCCCAGCATGGCCAATTGGCCCATTGGCCATGCTGGCAGGGGCTGATGGGAATTGTAGTCCATGATTATCTGGAGTGCCATAGGTTCACCACCACGGCACTAGGACTTCACAAAGGCCTCCTCCTTGGGACAGAATGGGCTTGTCCCTCCTCTGGTCTGCATGGCTTCCCTCCTGACTCTGTGGCCTGTCTCCATCCTTAAACTTTCCTTTGGAATCTTGATCCTTGACTTTTCCCACAGAGAATCCCTCAAATCTTCCAACTAACTCCTCTACTTGTGCTGCTAGAAGAAAAAGGTCCAGTCAGCACTAGGCAAGAAGCCAACCCACCCATCAGAGACTGCTCATTAATGGGTGAATGTTTCCTTTATCAGAACCTTTCCTCACAACTGATCTCTTGGCCACACTTCATCCCAGAGGGCAAAGTGGCAAGGAATCCTTCCTCCACCATTCACATTTGACTTGCCACACAGCTCTTTTCAATCTCTGTTATTGATGATTAAAGAGGACAAGTAGAAGAGAAGATTTTAACACCCCACTTTTCTCCACCCTAATGAGCCTCAAAGTAGCTTACTTTCCCAGCTCACAACAGGTACTTCGTGAGGTAGGTGAGGGGCTGACAAAGAGTTCTGAGAAGGAAAAAAAAAGAACTGGAGAGCAGACAAGCTCACCCAATGCAAAGTCGGGAATTAGACCCTTTTCTCAATTCTCAGACCACAGTCAGAGGGCATCACCCTAACCCCATATGGAGGTAAGTGCTTTCTTATGATTGTCCATTGAGAAATTAGGATGTGGCTCCTGTCAGAGTCGTCCTGAGGGCCTCTGAGGCCCCCACTGGTCTCCTGCCAGGACTCACTCTCTAGCTTGGGTGATGGTCACAACACTGCCCTCAGCTGTTCTGAGCAAACCAGGTGGCTTGGGCCACTCTACTTGGCCACGCTGAATATCACTTTCGCTGCCATCTCGTCACCTCGAGGCCTCCAAAAGGGAGCAAGTAAGGGAACAGGCCTCAACACAATGTATTGCTGTTCAGGATTTTGATTCAGGCCTCATCCCAAAGGTAGAAATGTACACCTATGAAAGTTCCTTACCCAGAGAGGCCACGCTCTCGTAGTTCTCCAGCATCACGCCCTCGTAGAGAGCTCTTTGGTCTGGATCCAGCAATGCCCACTCTGCCTCTCTGAAATACACGGCCACCTCCCCAAAGGAAACCAGAGACTGAAAGAAAAAGCAGATTCCCCCATCAGAGGTCATGCCAGGCAGAGACAGGATGCTGAAAAAGAGTACTCTGGGAGGCTGCATTATGGAGAGCTCAGATTAAGTATCAGGAGTGGCATTTACAGCCTCTTGCCCCTCAGCACCAACTGCAGGAGAAAATCTTGCCTGAGAATGGGAGGGGGAACCAGGCTGTCCCTTGCTCATCTCTCCTACCTGGACTGGAAGTGCAGCAGCTGTTTTCACACCTTTACAAAGAGAAGGGATCAATGCTTTCTCTTCACTGTCTAAGAGGGAGGGAAAAATGGAAGAAAAAGTATATTAGCTTCCACTTCCTAATCTGTTTGCTGCATAAATAATTCTTTATACACCCCTGTTCCTGGGGCTGTGAAACCTTGCCCTATATACACTCAAAAAGTTCTGTAAAACTTTCTGGTAAATTGTGGGAGGGGTTCTGCTTATTCACAACACTGAAGAGCTTGGCAGAGATTTTTCTGTGAAGCCATCTTGAGTCCCTCTAATTAAAGAAGGAGCGATGTGAATATTGTAACCAGTGTGTGGAACTGCTTCCATGAATTTCTCTAATCCCCTTTTATGGGGATCACAAATGATGGACAATGAGTGTCCCAAGTTGTGTGAAGAAGCATTTTACTTTTTTCCTCACCAGAACTCTCTACACATCAAATTCACTGGTTGTTCTAATCCCATCCTGGAACAATGAGTCCTTACCGCGTGAGAGGGCATTTTGGGCAAGTTCCTGGTCATGCTGCCCTTCCTCCAACGGAGCTCTTTCCCTCTCAGAGAACGTAGTTTTGATCTTCACGGGGGGATCCCACCTCTGAAATAACAGTGAGGGAAACAGGTCAGTGACAGAATGGAAGACACTGAAGAATGCATCCTGCTCCACTCACAGACTCTGCACCTGTCTATTAGCAGACTTAGTAGGGTTCAACCCTGGGGAATTATCTGGAGGGATGAGAAATTCCCTAGGAGAAGCTCAAAGAGAAGCCCTCACCTGTTCTACCTCCCTCTTCTCCTCGGCTTGACTCAGGAGGAAGCCCTCTGCCAGGGCCACCGCTTGGGAACTGGTCTCCGGACCGCACCCTCTAACCCAGTGCTGCATTTCTGGGGGCAGGATGGTCAGGAACTGTTCCAGGATCACCAGGTCCAGGATCTGCTTCTTGGAGTGGCTCTCTGGCTTTAGCCACTGGTTGCAAAGTCCATGCAGCTGGCTGCAAACTTCTCGAGGCACACGAGTGTCATGGTAGCCAAATTGCCGGAAGCGTCGGCAAAGTACTTCTACATTCAGGGGCTCTTGATTCCAGATCTCCGGCACAGCTCTCTCCCGGAATTCAACACCACTCCCAGCTTGGATGGGACGGGGGCCTTTCCTGGCTCTCTTGCCACGTACCACTCCTTCTGGGTCCTGTTCTTCCATCTCCTTCTTTGTCCACTCAGTCGCCTTCGACTCTGAAAAGATGCCTTTCTCCATTGGCTATGAAAAAGGCTTCTCCCAGGCAGATGTGGGGCAGAGAGACACAAGGAAAACAAAAGAGAGAGGTAATGCTGATACACACTAGATGAAAACAAAAGTGCTCCTTGGGTCTTGTATTTCTGGCTCTTGAAAGAGGTTAGTTTAGGTTTAGGGCAGAGGTGGGATCCAACCAGTTCTCACCACTTCTCTAGAAGTGGTTACTAATTTTTTCTGAGTGCCGAGAAGGGGTTAATAAAGCAACCTCCCTGCCCAATAGGGACTGGACGTGCGTGTGTGCAGCGGCGCCACTGTTTGAATCCCACCACCATTGGAACCTGTTATTAAAATTTTTGGATCCCACCACTAATTTAGGGCCTGTCCCGGGGGCTTTGGATGTGTCAGGACATATGCACACCTAAGTGGTTTCCTCCTACTATAGGGCATATGTAAATCTGACACTGGCACAGAGTGGGATTTTGACACGGGTGTGGTTTGTATGTGGAATGGGGCGCAACGGCTGCTGGGATGAACAGGAGGTAAGGTGGCAATGCACCCTTCTGAATAGACAAGACTGCACATTTTAGGTTGGAACTTTGGGATGGAACCAGGGGAGGGAAGGGTATAAAGGCTTCGAGTCCACCTCCCAAAGGAGCTACTTTACATATGGAAATGAATCCATTGCAATTTCCAGGCAATCTCCAGGTCCTACCTGGATACTGGCAATGCCACATAAGGGAGATGGTAGATGAGACAGAGCACAAACCAAAATACTTACTAGGGCCTTACTAGGACCTAGTAAGGCCTCCTGCGACTGTGCCCTTGTGTTTGTCTCTGTTGTGCTGCTTGGGGGTCTGTAACTCACTTGCGACAAGGCCTCCTGCGACTGTGCCCTTGTGTTTGTCTCTGTTGTGCTGCTTGGGGGTCTGTAACTCACTTGCCTGGCAAAAAGATGCTCCTCCCACTCAAACCCCAGTGCTGGAGGGAGAATGTGGCCTTCTGTGTGTGGTGGGCAGGAGGCTTATCCCAGGAGGTGTGGCCTCACGAGCATGCTCTGCCCCTCTCCCTGTCACAGGGGAGTCACTTTGTGTAATGATTGGTGGGCACCAGTAGTGTTTCCATGGATACTGGGGTGCTGCTGGACTGTGTGAATCCTGGTAACATGTTTCAGAAAATTTTCTTCTCCTGTACTGGGCAGGCCTTGGACACCAATTCATAGCTCCACCCCACAAGCATTCAGGGTCTTAGGGTGGGGCTGCGTATGACTCTAATGCAGGAAGAAGGTCCCTACTCCCATGCCCATTTTGACGCATCAAAGCAAAAGAAGGCCTGCTGCTTTTGCAGAATTTAAATGACCAGCAACAGAACACCAGTTTCATACACAGATGTTATAGTGTTCCACCTCTGAAGCTACCGTTTTCTCCAGGGAAACTGATCTCTGGAGCCTGGAAATCAGCTGTAATTCCAGGAGAACTCCAGGCCCCACCTGGAACTCAGCAACCCTTTGGGGGTGGTGGCTTTTTGGGGTTACTTTTACCCCCAGAGTGGCAGGCTCAGCATCTAGGCTTGACTGACTTCTCTGCCCTCAGAGGCTTTTGTGAATAAATAAAATTACTATTTTCAGTTCAGGGTCTCAGAAAGGATACCTCTTAAATCATTGATAATGCCTGAAGATCAGAAGGTGGAAACTCCCACAAGGTGTGGGGGTGCGTACGTGAGAAATTGTGTCTCACCATGTTCAGCTTGACATCTCTAAGGTCACTCCCAACAAAGTGTAACTTCCATTTAATTCAAAGAGGGTATCAAATAAATATTTTTAATTAAGAAACTGAGGAAGTTCAAGTCTTTGTGTGCTTTCACCTTGGGACATGTGCATTTATGAAAATGACCAGCAACCTTTTTGTTGTTGTTGTTCATAAGGCAAAGGACTTTAGTTATGAAGTATGAGAAACAAGAATTGACACATACCAGTTTGGGCCTGTTTTCTTTCCTATGTCAAGCCAGTCCTGTAAAGATGCACAGACCATAGCTACACACTAACAGCTAAAAACTAGACTGCCAGGCTCAAGGGGGCAGGTGAGAGATTCCAGCCATGAAACTGGCAACAGCAAATATTCCTTTGCATCACAGAAAATTCCCTGCACATGGAAAGCTAGCACTGCAGGAAGCTGTCTCCGCCTGTATGAATCAGATTAGAGACTGATGTCTCCGAGGGGTGCTGAGCAGCGGCCTTCAATGTTTTCTTCCATTCAGCCCCTGGCACTGCTGAACCTGAAGAGATCTTTTCTCTCTGGTTCATAATGTCAAAGTGACTTCGCACTTCCAGGGTAGGAGGAAAGCAACCTATAACTCCGAGGACCAGGATTTCACCAGAGAGAAGAAAGGGGATTGGATGGGGGCTCTTCCTCATTTTCCCAAAGAGCAAAGGAGACGATTGCATTACTCTGCATCCTAAACTGGAAGGAAGGAAAGGCCTGTTGGGACAAGGCTGCCATCAAGTAGAGGGGTCAAAGGAATGGGGTGGGCTCCCCCAAATCTCCTGCCCCTCCGCAGTATTGATCCATCAGCCCCCTCTCCAGTCTAGAGCAGCTAAAATGTCCCTTTCGTGTTCATGTCTCTTGCAGGGCTTCATTCTATGGCTCTTCTTTCTTGGAGGACTTGGTTGCTTTGTAAAAAGTGTCTCTTTCTGGATCAAGAAGGATTGTGAGAAGTGTGGGGGGGAGAAGGTGATATGTACACATATATAGTTCACAGTGTTTCAAGCCATATATATATATATATATACACACACAAATAGTAGCCTGCACAAAGGGTGGGGGACGTTACATAAACTCATCTTAGCTAACGAAACTGATGGGGCCTGTACTATTG